>NC_034412.1:66100155-66106185 GCF_002078875.1 Numida meleagris | reverse complement strand
CTCCGGCTGGAAAATGGTAACAGAGGAGCAAAGCACCGTGGGGACTGTAGTAGTCCTTCTCTTCTGAGAACCAGGTACATTCACTACATGATGTTATGATGTGGAGTACCAATAACCGAAAATCATAAAACCATGACACTTCTCCTACTGGCAACACTATTTCTGATACAATTGTTGTTTTGAATTTGTTGTTGAATTGTTTGTGTGTGTGTGTGTGTGTTTTTATATTTATTAAGCTAATTGCTACTGGAAATGGAGTTGCTAATTACAGTGGAAAAACTTAATTTCTAAATGCATATAGAGATTACTTAGGACCAAAAATGCCTCTTCCCATAAAGGGACAGAATCAAATGTAATTAAATCCTTTGTAAATCAGTACTTCCTCTGTGGAAATGCAGTGGCATCACACCTAGATTTTATGGTAAAATTAAAGAGGCACCAAGACATGTGGAGAGAAGTCGCCAACAAAACATGAAATAGAGTGTTTGTAGGGCTCGCCAAATTCTTGTTATGGGGACAGATCCGTCCTCAGTAAACTGATGACTTTAGCAATACAAAATGACTTCCTGTTCATTGCCACTAGTTGAGGTGTGCAAAAGTACCTTTGCTTTTTGTGATAAACAAGCTTGAGTCTCCAGTATACAAAGACTATGTTAAATGCAAATCTTCTGAAGACATGAGCTGTTTGAAGTGCAACTGAGGGAAGATGCCATCTGTTGGAATGCTTTTGGTATGTCTGGCTGCTTCCTGTTGCATCACTGTGTATATTCTTCAGGGTGAAAGAAAGTGAGAACAACCAGAGTGCAAAGGTTTCCAGATGTTGCTGGAATTGTAGACCGTGAAACTCCAACAAATGTGAGATTATGAGCACAAGAAATTAATGCAAGTCAGTCTTGTATTTTAAAATGTGATTTTTCTTTTCAAATTACTCATTTGGGAGAAGTTTTGGGTTATCTTATAGTAGGAAGGCAGGGACAAATTGGATTTCTTTTGGACTGGGATGACAACATGGTGAAGATCTACCACCTTTGCCTGATGCATTTTTGTGGCAGAAGGACATTTGTTTGAATTCCATAAGCTAATTTTGACATTAGTTGATCAAACTTTGCTTCCTGAGCATGTTCTAAAACCTCAAGGGCTATGTTTTTCAAAATCTGTAAGAGTATGATGAATGTGATTATCTTTCCTAGTTCTTATGTAAAAGATTTTTCTCTGAGAAATGGTTTTGTGGCCTAACCTTAATTGAATGGGTAAAGGTTAAAATGTTGCAGCAGTGTCAGTTATTCACTGTGCTGTTGAAGTTGAATTACTAACTTAAGCTAGTTTAAACAAAATCAAAGCATTATTCTGTCAAAAGACATCCATCTTCTGTCACATTTGCAGGTTCTTTTGCTCTCATTTCTTCACATGCTTTTCCCAGGCATCACTGACGTTCTCCAACTAAAGCTTTATTTTCAATGTGGGATTTCACTCAGTAATGAAGGTAATATTTTTGTTATGTTCTTTGTACGTAAGCCCATTGCTTCCAATTACAAAATAATTTAGGTTGGCAGGTGCCTTTGGAAGTTACCTGGTGTAACTCCTTGTTCAAAGCACAGCCAGCTTCAAAGTTAGGTCAGACTTAAATTCTGCTGCTTCATTTCTCAGCTATTCCGCATTCTCCCAACTTGCACGCATTCCTTCTTATGTGTTAATGCCATGTTTCTGAACAGACGTCGTTCTTTTCTCACTGTATAATGAGGGAAGGAGGTTAACTCCTCACAAAAGTAATTTTATTCTTAAGGATCAGGATTGCCTCATTTTATCAATTATCCACATTGTCTGTTTTGCTCTAAGAACCCTAGTGACTCATTCTGAGCTCAGACCATTTTGCACTTAAGCTTATGAAACATTTCTTTGATTCTGCAGACAAGAAGGAGGACCACATGCAGTTTACTTCAGTTTTTCATTTCTTCTCCTGTGACTTTATTCTTGAAAACTCTGGCCTTGTAAGAGTGATTTTTCTAAGCACTGAGTATTCTTTCTCTTCTGAAGACTAAGTATTTACCATGCCCTTCCTGGGGCAAGCAGTGCTGACACTTGAGCTGTTGTTAACACATGTTACTCTGCAGTGCCTGACTATTATTCACCTTTAAGGTTGCAGAAGCGTATAGAGGGGAGGATGATATTCAGAAAGGGTATTTTGAGTGCCTATAGCTGTCTTGACTGTACCTTCTTTGACCAGCTCTCTAGCCTACCTGCTTTTGGACTTCTACAGGACTTTGAAGAAAAGAGTAGTAACAAAGAGAATCCATGTGATGGGTTGTGGCTGAAACCTTGGCCTCAGTGATAGATAATAGTTAAAATATGAATTCTGCATCCTCAGGAATACTTGGGCGTGGAATCTGACTTGCAAAAGATCTGACTTTACCTTTTCATGTTTTAAGATTATGGCCTAAATCTCTTTGAACCTTTGGAAGTTAAGTGTTTGGTTCAAGACCTGTTAGTACTGTGAGATATGGGGTTGCAAAAAATGGATCTCCCTAAAGTTTGTGTCTCCAGGAAAAGTCTGGGGAAAAATATTTTTGTAAGAAATATATTATTCTAGTTGGAAGAAACAAATCTGTTTTGATGAGAAATTTGTGGAAAATGTGGGTGCTAATGTTAGAATTTTTCATTTGGTGTCTGTTCTACTCCATTTTTTCTTTTATTTATAGTGAACTTGAATCCTTTTTCCGGCAAATAGGAATCTAGAGCATATCATATACTATATATTATCTGAAAGCACAATTGTTATAAATGATTAATGTACTGTGTGGGTGCTGTATCGCTTGTGAGGCTCTAGTGTATTTACATGCACATAGGGAATTGTGTGATTAACCAAATTAAACTGAATAAGACACAGCCTCCCCATTGTTCCTTTTTATGGGTGTAATTAGATGCTGAGAGAACTATAGCAGGAAATAGGAACAGTTTCCTCCTGCCACCCCTCAAACAAGTTTTCAGTTCCAATTAAAATAAATTACATTTTCAAACAGAAGAGATTACTCGCATGATATCTATGTCATTTAGAAATAGACACAGAAGCATTGATGTAAAGGTAAATATTAGAGGGAGAAAGTAAGGGAGAAAAATTTACAAATCATAACCAAGAGGAATTCCAAAGCTGGTTCTTTTTATTACTTCGTTACTCTCCAATATGAAATTTCTAGTAGGTGTTGAATAAAAAAAAGGCTCCCCATGAGATTTTTGGATACTAGAGACTCCTTTTGTTAAACTATGTGATGTGCCTTGATGCGTTGATTGAAGAGTAAAGTTTTATAGATTAGTATATTTTAAACTAAGTAAAAAAAAAAAACCACCTTTACCTTGTGACACCACAAAAGGAAACAGTAATATATGACATTTTGTGCCCCAGGCCTTACTATTTTGGTTCATCAGATGTTCCAAGATTGCATTGTTTCCCTCACTACTGCAGCAATAGGAGTTGTAGAACAAGCAGAACAGAAGAACCATTCATTATGCTGCAGCTAGATGGAGGAATATTTTATTATCAATTTTTTTTGCCGAACCATCACATTTCATATCAGAAAGATAATGTTTGGTTTTGTTAGTATCAATCAGAAATGAGAAGAAAAAATGAGAATCAGCTGAAAGAGGAAAGGCATTGTCTTTAGGCTACAATGAAGTTTAAGATATTTACATTCTTAATTAAACTACGGAAGGAAAAACAGCTAAGTAGTTAATAGTATTGGCCAGTATAGGTAGTTTTATTCCTCTTCCAGAGGATGTAAGAATGGGTAGGGCAGTGTGAGAAGGAAGATTCATAATTCTTTATTATCATCATACAGTTCCAGTGACTTTTAACTCTTTTGGTTGAAGTCACGGCAAATTATGGCAGTTTCCTTAGTTTAATCATGCAGAAAAACCAGCACTAAATCAGGGGAAATAAATGCTATCTCCTGTCCTTTCCTTAGGTATTATGATTGCATATGATGATGATTTAAACGTGCACAATTAGTATATCAATCTCACTTATTTCTCTAAAAAAAATCTTAACCAATAAAATAACACCAAGATGTTTCAGTGCTGTCTGGTTAATTGTTGTGTAGAAAAAGCAGTGTTGCAGAACCTGACTGATAAAGCTATCCTCATTACATTTAGCTTAGTAGCAGCCTCACCTTGTTTCTGTGTGTTTACAACACAGCTTACTGTGTGAAGTTTAGTATAAATTCAGATTGGGACTGAAAATCTGAGCTTCATTTGCAAGATTTGATAGCCATTTGTATTTCTGCAGTTGCATGGTAAACTCTGCAGTCCAGGCATGACAATTTAGTTGGAAAATTAGCTACACAGTATGGAAGATAGCTCGCTCTCCTCCCACTTCTTCCCCATCTTTTCATCTACAAAAATAGTATAATTCCTGGCAATCTTTGTATTTTCTCTGCAATTTTCCACCGTCCTTGATGATACTGGAAAAAATACAAAACTTGATTGCTTCCTCTTTTTTTTTTTTTTAAATATATGTAGAGAATACTCTTCTTTGTGTGTGTGTGTGTGTGTGTGCTGTTACTTCTTTTAGATTTAAAGTTAAAATGCTGAGACGGTTTTGTAAAATTGGCTGTACTACTAAGTTCTGCTCATTATATAAGGAATTCAGAGCATGTTCTGGTACAATCCCCACAGCTAATTTGCCAGCCACATAACTAGAAATATCCTTTTAGGTCTGATGCAATCACTGAGTTATTAGAGTAACCTTGTGTGCATTATTGGTGGAAAGGAGTGAAGCAAACTCTCCAGAAACTGTTTCCTTAGGTTAGCAGAGCTGGGCATCTCGAGTCTTCCATTTCCCTTCCTCTAATGCAGCAATGCTGAGGTGGTGGTAAAGGCAAGTGACATTTACTCCAGCATAGCAGTGAGCCATGGAGCCAAGGTTGCTGCCAGCTTGGCTTTTGGGCTCATTTGTGTGGCAGCAGGCTGACCTACCTGCATGCTATCATGCCCCCATGGGCTCTGCAGCACCCCTATATTCGTACGCAGCTGTTTTGGGTTGCTATGCCCACTGAAACCAGACCTGGCCAAAATTATGTTATTAAACATAGTGACTGACTTTTTGCTCTTGTGCCATGCTGAAGTTGTTCATTTTGCTCTATCGTGGCTGAGATCAGCAGCCAGAGCAAGGGAGAGAAGGGGACTGTGGTGCCCAGGGGCCTGACAAGCTAAGACTGCCATAAAACCTCAGGCTGCAAATACGTTTGCTGTTTAGGGAAGCTAAAGCTACTCTGTCATTTATTTGAAATAAGGCATATTCCTCATGGCTCGGGAAAGAATAAATACCATTACCATGAATGTGCAATAAAGTCAAATGTATAATCTGGGTATGCTTAATATGCATAGCTGAAGTATCTGCTGCTTTTCTCATTTTCTTATGGTATGATATTTAAATTATAAATGAAATTCAATGCTTCTTGAAAAGTAATTTGCTATGGTCCCATGTTGCTGAAATATTGCTATTATATGGAAAATCTGCTGATATTTCTCTGAGTATTGTAGAATAATCCTAGACTCAATATTTGAGTCACCCTATTTCAAATAAGCTGTGATGCTTTTGTCATCAAGAAATTCAGTACAGCATGATGCTTCTTCACGATGATTCCTATCTGATAAATATACCTGAATTACGCTTGTGAAATTTGCTCAAAAGATGAAAAGGTTGTGTTTGGTTTCACTGAAATAAATCTCTGTGGAACCAGTATAATGGAGGTCAACTCTTCACTTCTAGCCTTAAAGAAAATACAAAATTGGTATTTGTTTATGAGCACAGGAGACAAGGCTTATTTTGGATTGAGTTTAATGTAATTATGTGTATAAGCACACATATGACACTTTATCCTGGTGAAGCATCAGCCAGCATATACATTTGATAGAGATTTGTCAACAGTTTATGGGCGTTCGGCCCGGTTCCGTGACGAAGGGGATGGGGGATCCACAGGTCCACGCCCCGGGAAAAGGGGAAAAGGGTAAGGAGATGGCCCTGAGAGCAAAGAACAG